>NC_135216.1:8761565-8799065 GCF_052324685.1 Brachyhypopomus gauderio
TGGGGTATCAGTGTTTATTACACCTAAGAAACAAGCCAAACATAACTACTATGCAAACTTGAATATGTAATCTGTAAACATGTAAATATTATTAAATATCATTTTTAAGGGCCTGTTAATACTTTCGGAAATTTACTTTGAGTTTTACCTTCATAGTCCAAATGAATGATTTCAACTGTGCCTTATAATCTCATTTGGTTTTAGATTTGGTAAAGTGGTGCTGGTGAGAGGCTGCTATGTGTTAGTGATTGTTACTCACTTCCTCTTTCTCTTCCTTTTCCTCTCTCTCTCTCTCTCTTTCTGTCCCTCCACCAAAAGGCAGGTTAATTCAGTGCAAACCAATCAGTGCATCCTAAAGCCCTCACGTAGCACAGCCACATAGCACAGCCATGTAGCACAGCCACGTAGCACAGCCACGTACCACAGCCACGTGCACAGCCATGTAGCACAGCCATGTAGCACAGCCACGTACCACAGCCACATAGCACAGCCAAGCAGCACAGCCACGTAGTACAGCCAAGCAGCACAGCCAAGCAGCACAGCCACGTAGCACAGCCAAGCAGCACAGCCATGTAGTACAGCCACGTAGCACAGCCAAGCAGCACAGGCGGCCAGGACAGCGCCGGCCTCACAGGCTGACCACACCTGCTCACCAACTCCCAGCATGCCGTGCTCTTAGGAGAAAACCGGTCGCTCATCTTCTGTAACATCACTGAAGGCGTGACCTAGTGAGATGCTGTCAAGAGGAAATATGTAGACCAGAGGTATTTAAATCACAGATCTCAAGGTTCAGGTCCTACAGATATTCCACCCTCCATTTACCTAGAAGGTGTGATGACATTGTGGCCAACCAGTAGCTTTAGTCATTTAATCAACTGCAAGGTATTATGAAATTCAGGACTGGATTTGGCTTTGAGGTGCAGATTTGAAAATTACTGATATAGGCCAAGCAGAAAAAAACAGTGAAACATAATGAAAACTGTGCAATAAAGAAAAATTAGAATATAATAAGTATCTTGTACAGTAAGCAGAATTCTGAGGTATATTACTGATGACATAACCTCCTCCTCCAAATGCCATAGTGAGCTGAGAAGCTCACAACAACATCAACATGAAATTAATAAGAGAAAAAAGACTTCAATCTCCAAGAAAGACAGTGAACAATCAGATATGTGTAATCAAAATGAATCGCACAACGCATTGAACTATCAGAGAACAGTCATCTTCTCTTTCAATGAAAGACAATGCAATAGCATATCAGACGACGAGGATTTGATGAGAATACCCGACAGCATTATGGTCACAATAACTCACTATATCTCTGTTACTTTTAGGCACTGGATGTGGTTTAAATGCAGAAATCCAAATGCTGATTCCACTTATAGAATTCTTTTAAACCTTTAATGCTTGGCTAATTTTACCACACAGTTTCCTGAGGCAACATGCAAGACGATGATACCCCTACAATCAATCTTGACATTTTTGATTAATAATTAATTGTGGTAATAGTCCATAATAATGAGGTGCTAATTAGCGAGCGCTGGCTGATACTTGCTTCGGTAATATCAGAGGCCTGCTGCTACACTGAGATATATCTGAGTGAGAATTTCTCCTCAGTTTTTAATGGCCAGACAGAAGTAAGGGAACTAGGAGGCAGTGAGGTTATGTTGGCACCCCAGTGTGCTTGGAGGTGGGAGATCCCTTTGAAATTTAGACAAGTGCGCCAATCTCCAGAGCCTGTCTAAACTTATACATCGCCTCATGTGAAAGTCAAGCTCTCCTTACCACAGACGGTGAAGTTCTGTTGTTCGCTCCCCTTCATCTCCCTCACCTCACTCTTTCTCTCTCTCTCTCTCTCTATCTATCTATTTTTCTCTCTGCTTGTTCCTAAGTGTCTGTCCTTGCTTTCTTTCTCTCTTTTAGCGCTCTTTCTCTTTCCACTTCTGGATGTGACCATGGTGAACAGATGGGGGTGACATAACATTTTTGCTGGAACAAGAGTTGAGGCGGAGCTGCGTCCTCATTTGCATGTTCCAGCCAGAGGTGCTGGCTGACTGGATGACAGAAGACGAGGGCCTGATGTGATTGGTGGCCTGATCTCGAGGCAGGTTAAGGTCAGACTAAAAAAAAAACTACACACCCCATCTTCACATAACATCATTCTATTGACAAGCAATGCCTGATCAAATGGCCTAATCATACCAGCATTATGCAGCCCTATGGGGATCAAGGCCGGGACTCAATAGGGACTGATTTCAATTGATTTTAAGAGGTCATCTGATTTTACAGGGCTGGATGGTCATTTTATCCTCTTTCATACTTTCACCCGCTTCTCTCTATGTGTTGCTTTATTTCCAAGCATGTCTTCCTATCAATCTGACATTTGAAAGGAAAACACCTGTCAGCCCGGTGATGTTCACTTCATTGTGACCTTTTAAACCCCTTTTTTAACTCTCGCTCACTGGCCACCCAGTGAAACCAGAGAAGACGCTGCCAGAATTCAGAGCCGGCAGTGCTCAGATGTCCTTCAGATGGACCCATCGGAGGGGGAGTCCTGAGAGACTTGGTCCCTGGGTAGAGAGACAGCAGGTAGCCACTTCAATTAGCACCAGAAGATGAGTGCCCATATTTCTAAACCCTGTGCCAGTGACAGTTATCCAAGGGAGGACACAAAACAGTATTAGTGCAGCATTGCACCACTACCAGAACAGAAACCAATTTCACACAGTTCTCTCATCATTGGCTCCATTTGGAAAATTCATATTAATATTAAAGGGTTTATATAAACAACACAAAATGACCCCTTCACACATCTCATGTGTGAATATGACATTAAATGTGTCACGACTCTAGACCAATGTGCATTGTGAATGATGTCGATCGCACTGTCTAGACAATGTGTATAGCCCAAAAGATGAGCAGCAGTTCTTTCTGTGTTACATGCACACACACAACACACACAAACATACACAGCACAATACAACACAGAACAACACAGAAGCCTTCAAGGCCATCAGTGAAAGAGAGACACGTTTATAATTGAGGTCTCTAACCCTGTCCGCGCTTTGACCCGATCATAAACCACACGCCAGGAGCTCTGCTGAAAGCCCCCAAAACCCCAATAGCCAAGTCACGCTCTCAGTCCAGTTATTAACACTTAAACAGCAGCAAGCCGTCTCCGGCCTGTTGAGTGTGATGTAAGGGGCATGCCTCCAACATGCATGAAAATGAGCCATTTTGTATCACTTCCAGTACAGTAGCTCACTTATGCAGGATGAATATTCATAATACATAATTACATAAATGTGATAATTATATTTTGAATAATTCAGGTCGAGTGTGTTCTGAGGGTGTCTAGTGAGAGTGTTTGTGTGTGTGTGTGTGTGTGTGTGTGTGTGTGTGTGTGTGTTTCTGTGTATGTGTGTGTTTGTGTGTGTGCTGGAGTGTGTGCGTGCGTGCGTGTGTGCGTGCGTGTGTGTGTGTGTGTGTGTGTGTGTGTGTGTGTGTGTGTGTGTGTGCGCCAGTGTGCAGGCTGAGCCTCCGGCTCCTGTACTGATGAGAGTGCAGGATTTTTCTCCTTTAGCCGTAATGGGAAACGAAATCTAATTCTCCATCTCTGTGTCTGTCCGTGCTGGTGAAGGGGTGAGATTGCCATTTCTCAAAGCTTTCTCTGGCACCACATCTCTTCAGCTCCCCCAGCACACAATAGAGTGGCATCACCCTACTTGACTCCGTCACTGCACTGTCCACTCTGTGAGACTGCAGCCACACACACACACACACACACACACACACACACACACACACACACACACACACATCCTCCACATCCTCAGGAAATAGACCTCTCAACTTTCAAATTGTGATTGGCTTCGTCTCGTCCAGATGCTCCACATTTGCCCCATATTCCCACAGATGCCCCACCTCCCACCATCATGCAGCCATCCTGCTCCCCAGAGTACGTGGATGTGCAGAAGAAGAAGCAGCATCACCTACACCACCCGTTCCTCCACCACCCTCGTCTCCACCAACGTTGTCCTTAAACATCTCTCACAAAGTGGGTGGTGAGCTCTTGTTCTCCTGATCTCCTAATTACCCACATATATAAAAGACCTTTGTACTCTCCCCGGCGCCCTGGGCCACGTCTGTTTCCTCCTCCAATCACGTTGCTTGAATCTGAACAAGGCAGAATAAGGACAAAATGATGAAGCAAACTAGAGAGTGTTATGTGCAGGGGGACTGATTCATTTTTTATGTTTCTGCCAACAGGCAACAACATCTCAGTTCAATGGTTATTTTGGGTTGTAAATGTTGACATGTACCACCAAATACACAAACTGATGTATTTTATTTCAGTGGTTAGGCTTTAGCCAAGAAAAATAAAGTGTGCAAGAAAACAAGGGAGATGAGGGGGGGGGGGGGGGAATAAGAGAATAAGAGAGACTCACTTTGTCATTCTAATGATCTTTTCATATGACCTGCTGCAGGGCAAAGACATGCAATGGTTTTTGTGCAGGTACATAGATAGAGGGGTATGTAGAGAGAGGGGTGGATAGATAGAGGGGTATGTAGAGACAGGGGTACTTAGAGAGAGGGTACATATAGAGAGGGGTATGTAGAGAGAGGGGTGGATAGATAGAGGGGTATGTAGAGACAGGGGTACTTAGAGAGAGGGTACATATAGAGAGGGGTGTGTAGAGAGAGGGGTGGATAGATAGAGGGGTATGTAGAGACAGGGGTATGTAGAGAGAGGGGTACTTAGAGGGGCACCGACGTTAGGTTTGTCATAGGTGTGCGAAGGCTTTTAGCAAACGTTTGCATTTTTAGCAAACGCTTCGCTTGTTATCTGTTCGAGCCACATTCAAGCCACAAGGAAGCAAACGTATGTCATATTGTGTTTTGTGGTTCTGCAATAAAACTTGCAAGGACTCTAGTCATGCTGTATGGGAGCCACTTCAGTTTATTAGCAAGTCTCCTCTGAAGACGAATAGTGTTGCTTATCATCTTTTTGCTGGCTGTTTGTCTTGGGTATGTGCTCCCCTCAGTGAGCGTGCCACTAATGACCTTGAGATGAGCCGTGCGCGGAGATGCATCAGCGTAATAGGGCCTCCTTCTGCCGGCGGCTAGCGGGCTCGCGTGGTGGGGATTTATCACACGCAGCTAACTCGCGTTAAGCCACACGGCAGTGATTCATTTAGCTGCCAGATTGACCTTATCCTCAGGTATGCTGCCTGCCCGTCGGCCCACCTGCCACCGCAACCACCGACTGGTTCACACATGCCTTTCATTCAGGACCCCAACCCTGCCGATGCGCACCAAGACGCTAACATTCATTTGTCAATCGGCGTGAAGTAATTGAGGATATCACCCGCCGAATTAGGTGGTGTTTTGCAGCAAGCAAACAGCCATGGGTCAGGGGGAGGACACTAACGATGTGATGCACGATCGCCCATTTTGATCATTAATCTTGCTAAAAGACACGTGGTACGAGCTAAGCTGTTAAGACGAATTCAACAAACGCGCCAGCAAGAAAGCCCGAGACAGGTGGAAAGAAAGCGGACCTGAAATTAGCATTCATAGGCTCACTTGCAAATCTTGGTTTGCTTATTACCAGACGTGTCATCCTCCCCCTCTGACCCCCCACCAGCCTGAATTCCTCCTCCTCCCCGGGGGGTCGGATGTAATCGGAGCCCAATTCCGGCGACTCGTGTAATACATTTGGCAGGTCTGTAACTGAGTGAAGTAATGGCAGGTGCACGCCTGACAAGACAGAAAACCTATCAGCCGACTTCATTGATTACGCGCAAACTGGAGCAAAAGCGGGGGGAGGCAAAAGAGACAGGGGGGGGAGCGCAGGAGGGGCGGGGCCAATGAAAGAGGCCGACGAGAGATAAGAAAGATGGATAAAGACCTGACAGGGGAAGATATTGAGAGACGAGCGAATAAAACAGCCACTCACCAGGTTTCCCCATTTCCAAGCGCATTCCTGCTCCTCTTTGTTATGTGCATGTATTAATACTGAACTAAAATGAAAAACAGCCTTCGGAGGGAAACGCTGTTCCAGAATTCACCTGTGCTTAAGATACTAAGGGAACACAGAGTAATTGACGAAGACATGGAGATGGTCTACAATGTGCAGAGACAACATGAGAAATACACTTACACGCTTGTCTAGTTCAGAAAAGAGTCGATCAGATTCCTGCTGACTCTCATCTTTTACACTAGCCATGGGACCAGAAGGCGGCCGGTCTACCACTCCCCTGTAGAGATATTCTTAAGGTGCCGAGACAAACAACTTTGGAACCTAGCGAATTACAAAGGTGTTCTCCATGCCACGCTGTGTTCAAGCCAAGACACTCTGTTTTCTGGTCAACATAAAAAAAAAAAGAAAATCATCTTCGCTCGAGAAAGAAAGTTTCCGTGCGGAATTGTTGTGATTTCCAGCTCAGTGCATTCACTCGGAAATAACAGAACGGGCTGCAGCCATTGTGAAGTCCACATCTGTGCCTTCGATCCACATCTAGGAGAGAAAGCGCAAAAATCCATGAAACTGAACTACCCCTGACCTTATACCCCACCTCCTTCCTGTTTCCAAACACTTGACAAAGCCCCCATGGTCTGAATGTGTCTTCGCCAGCTGTGAAGTAAGAAAGAGAGGGTGGGGGGAGCCTCTGCCTCCTGCAGAGAGAGCAGTCACTTTGTCGTCGCCCGGTGCTTATTGCCAAAATAATGCAGACACCATTGTGCTCAAACAGGCCTGGCATTTGCTAAAATGGGTCCCACTGTTTACAAATTGCAAATCGATATTAACGATCGAGCAATTCCTGACCCCTCTCATTCTCCCTAAGCTAAGGTGTTGCATAGCACACAGACAACAGACATACATGAATTCCCATTAGTGCGTTAATTCATATAAGTGTTCAAACACATTGAAAACAAACAATACTGGAAAAAGACAATAGTTGTTTCTGAAATTTGCTGTCATGGTAAGTTAACTTTAATATTTAGTATGTAGTTAAAGCAATTCATTGGGACATTTTCTTGGTATACATCTACTTAAACATACTTGTTAACATTCAGAGCAGCTTATAAATGCCTTTATATAACAACAGACCATAAACAAAGTCCTCACCACTTTGACAAATGTCATTGTCAACCAAATGTTATTATTAGCTATTGGGTTCTTTAAAAAAGGAGAAGGGAAAGAAAACGGAATAGGACCGTGTGTGTGTATGTACACACACAAATTGATCGGTTACTTTACTCATTGTCTCTGAGCTCGAGGGATGTTCGTACAAGTTAGCGTCCCTCTACCACAGATCAATACATCCCCCTAGCAGTGGTATACACACACCCACACAGAGCTACTTAACATCTTACCATGAGAGACAGATACCTTTTCCTGTTAAAAAGAAAACCTTACAAAGGCGGCTCGATTTGGAGACATGAAAACACCATTTTGTGTTTCTTACTAATGAAGCACAGGGGTTAGAAGGCTTATTTATGAGTATCAATCTATTGATTATGGAGTAGGGAGCAATTAACTTAGCAGACAGATTTAAAGGGTTCACAGCCAAGTGATCTTTGATGTTAAGTAATAAAGGAGAATCTTCAGGTTGTGAGGATACAATTTGCTGACTGACAGTTCATTAAGGAACACATGGACCATAGTTGTCATATGGAAGAAGGGAGGATATTATGTGATCTCATTATCGCAATATGAATGAATGAATGAATGAATGAATCCTCAAAGCAGTTCCCAAAGAGAATGTCATTCATATTGTTAATCAATTGTAATTGTAATTGTTTATATATTTCTTTCCTATAGGGTCAGTATCACACATAATGTGAATCATTTATAAATATGCTGGTTGTTAGAAAAACAAAGTCATGTTTTCTGAGGCTCTGTGAAACATCCAAGCCCCTGGGCATGGTTTTGTAATATTCTTAAGTATCCCATTATTGACAGATACAGATAGCATAAACAAAGCAACTAGATTTTGAAAGGTCTTCATATTACTGCTAATAAATTCTTGCATCTTTGTCCCTGAAGTCAAGAAGACAACACACCTCAAAGTCCGACAGCATCAAAACAGCATTATGGTTTTGACATCACAGTCTCTTAAATAACGTATGACTAATCACAGATTATTACCGATTGCTTTATTTTGCATAATTTCTTGAAAATGCAGGAGTTAAATGTACATTTCTCATACAAGAATTGTGTGAAGAATGAATGTATATGTATTGCATATGGCTGATGTGAACAGTAGTGGTAACACGAACTGAATAACTTTCAGTACTTTAAAACACAGATCTGCTTATTGATTGACATATTCACTGTATTACGAATTCATTGCATTCATTGTATTATTTCTAACATCATTCCTAATGTAACACGTCAGCCGGTCACGAAGATAATTGCAACATGTTTGAAAAATGCAACAGATGTCTGCTTAGAGCAGAAATTAGCACCACATGACCTGTGCGTGATTACACGTAGTCCACACAAAAGTGTCATGTTGCGTGTGATGAGCGCACTCCACCGTGCATCTTCTTCAAAGGTAATCAGGTCAGCTCTGCGCAGGCTGAGGGTAAGAAGGGCCCTGTGTGACGCTGCTCTCTGATCACCGCCCAGCAGTAAGCGAAGGTGTTCAGCAGGCTGGTCTCTCTCTGAATCAGACTGGTTCATCACAGCACCCATGAAATGGGCTGAGATAGGCATGGGACTGATTTTAATTCTTTTGATCTATTGCTGGGTGGTAAAAAGTTATACTACAATATGCAAAAACGTAATTTTTTTTATTATTATTATTATCATTGTCATTGTTGTTGCTGTGTTGTTATTATTTGTTGTAGAGCCATGATTTGATCTGCTCCTGCACAGAAGTGATGATCCACGCAAGACAAAGCAAGAGAATCAAATAGGTGATGATGTCTAACACATGTGGATGAAAGAGGACCGTGTCACCTGTGTCAGTGTTTCAATTAGGCTTCAAATGCAGAATGAGTTTTGGAGGGCAAAGATACTGCACAAGCCCCTGTGATGTCAGTGAAGGAGGGACATGATTGTCAGCGAACATTTCACCCCGATGGTGATGCAACACTGAACACAGGTGGGAGGGAGGTATGAGAACTTTTGTTTATCTGTGGTGTGTGTGTGTGTGTGTGTGTGTGTGTGTGTGTGTAGGGGGCTCTGCCAAGAGCAGCCCCAGAGGCATTCTGAGCCAGGGGCTGGTAGAGAGGGTGCCCATTGAAGCCTGAATCCTGGAAGGGCTCACCAGAAGCTAAAATGTCATCTCTGGTCAATCATCTCAAGAGTTGACCACTCAAAGTCAGGAACATCCAGAAGAGAATGAAGATAAAGAGAATGTCTGTTCTTTCATGAAAGCTTCTCTCTGTCTTTCTCTCTCTCTCTCTGTCTAACCTTTACCTTCATTAATTGATTCATGCAGGTGAATGGTGGGGATTTGCAAGATCTCATCTTATTTCCGCTTCCTTCCACTCAAACACACACCCACACACACACACACACCCACACACACACACGCACACAAAGACACAAACTCATTTTCACCCATAAATGTTTCAGTGCTTAATTAGAAAGCAGTGACATACCAACAGCATCAAGTCTCTTCGGGCAAACAGGTGCAAAGTCAAATGCAAATGTGCATTATCTATAAAGGAAGGCTCACCCGCATCTCCCACACACCGCAGGCCACAAACACCCCGAGCAAAAGCCAGCGTTGCAAACAATAGCAACACGTCAATATGCATACAAATTGGGAGGGAAGCTTTGACAAGCACGAATCTTCCTGCTCCATGCATAATTAAAGTGTCATTGCATTGCACGTCGTTGCATTGCACTGTACAGCTTTGGATGAAAGCAGAGAAAACCAGGTACTTACATTCTTTAGCCAGGCATCCGTGTCACCACAGAGAAAGAATGAAGAGAAATAACTCCACTCAATGCTGCTAATTGGTGAATGAGAAATCTTATTAGATGCACTGCATCGATCAATGACCGGTCCGGCGAGGCACATTCTGAAAGGTTAAGGTGCCTTTTAACATCAGCAGGCAAGTATTTTTCCTGTGAAATAACATTTACTTGTCAAATGGTAATAACATTGGATCTCGGTTTGCAGCTAAGATGAAAGTGCACCTTAACAAAGGTTATCCAAGAACTTGTTACTTTTTCCCTTATTTGGACAGGTGGGTCTCACCTGCGTTTGTCTTAATACATTCTAGTGGGTCTTCATCAATTGTTAGGTGTTGATGAGCTAGATCTTTACAACACAGCTACAACATATTGATTGATGATTTTATATCAGGCATTACATATTTTGTCCTAATATTTTTGTATTGCCTTGCTTTGGCCAAATCTGTTATGACCTTTAGCGTGACATTTACCTTTAAGTCATTTCTGAGGTGCTTCAACAAGGATACGGATACAGATCAAGCTTAAGTTCGGATTAAATTACATGGCACTTGGGGATTTTCGACGGAAAGTCACATCTTGACGAGATTAGGCGACCTGCGTGTGTGAAATCATCCAGCCCCTTTGCCCCCACAGCATTAACATTCCACCTGTCTTCCATTCCAGGGCTCGTGTGAGAATGCGTTTGTCAGAACAGCTGCATGTCTGACCGGTATGTTCTGTTTCTATGCCAACAACTCTCGTGCCCTTTTCAAAATACACCCGCCTCTCACCGACGGCGGGGACGTATCGACCTTCCCGTTGCCCACCTCCCCGTGGGCACACACGGCATGCGGGGCCGTTGTTCAGAGCCTAACTGGCGAGACTCTCTCTGATAGGATGCTGGGAGGGTAAATCAAACAGGAGGGGGAACTCGGAGTGTCGGGGATGACAGACGCGGCATGGGCGATGGAGTCAGGTGGGAAGAGGAGGGAAACAAACCCGGGAGTGCGAACGTTAACGCGCGAGACGCGGCGTCTGGAATATGACGCTCTTCTCGGCCCCCAGTTCCGTTTTAGAAACATCTGCAACATGAGAGTTGACATTTGTGCTGATTGACACCGCACACGCGTTCAGTTCCCACTTTTCTTTGCCTCTTGCACTTACTCCCGTTTCCACAGCGGAGCGAGACATGAGATGAATGCGATGAAAGCTTTGGGAATTCTCTCCAGGACCACTTCCTCAAAATATCGTTTCCTCGGGTAGTCAGGAGTTATCTAAATGGCACGTCTCCTGGGCGCACGCATCATTTAAATTAAGAGACAGCACCTATACAGAGGTTGAGACTGGATTTTTGTAATACTACTTTTGTAGCAGTCTGTAGAAAATACTAATGAAAGTAAAATTAATATAGCTAAACTGTGATCAGATAAGTTGTTTGACAATCTAAGAGTGTGTCATTTCAAAGGAAGAGAAACATAACCTACAAAAGAGCTATTAAGAGCCATTATCTTTCCTTGAATTGTATCATGTTTATAGTTTTCATAAATTTTTACAAAGAGTTTGGTTACCAAAAACAAAATACCCCCACCAAAAACAATAAAAACCAAACAAAGGAGACCTTTATCCAGACCCTCCAGAAAGTTGCGATGTTGCGATTTGCAACTTCAACGCAACTTCAAGCAAACCCCGCGAATTCAGGGCGGTGTTGCAACTTCAGCCAATCACCGCAACTTTCCCGCAAATTTGACCAATCACTGATGTCGTCTTGATGTGACGTCGACAAACTCCCGCCTTACCTCCGTATATACGTTCAAGAGGAGCAGACTGAAAGCAGCATGAGCGACGAAAATAATGGCAAAAAGATCGGGAAAAGCAGTATCCCGGTTCACTACATGAAAACGGGGATAAACTGTCCAGATCCGACCCGCGAATTGATTATCTATGGCCCCCTGGATGATATTTAATTACTATTAGAACCGGCCCGCAGGCCACAGCCGCCCGATGGTGTTTTGCACCCACAAACACTACATTCCCCACAATGCAACGGTAGCCCGCGAAGTCACTGCAGCGCACGCAAGCGGCGAGGGTCTGAGATAAAGTTTATAAGTTTAAACTTTGAACTGAGATAAAGTTTAAAGTCAGAGATAAAATTTATTTATCTCTGATCCATATCTATGAGTTACTAGTTCGCTCTGGCGCCAACCACTGGTGATCGATGTCGATATAATACTTAATTTGTGTCCATTTTACAGGCCGCCCGGTAACAACTTACGTTCGCAAACCCCGCCCCCCCTCCCCGTCAACAATTAATGTTCGCCCCCCCCCCCCCAAAGGTTCAAATCTCACTTCAAGCGATCTTGAAAAGTTGGCAACCCTGAATAAATAGGTAAATAGATAATTAAAATGGACTACTAAATAGAGGAAACCATACAACATTTACTCACTATTGTAATGTACTCACAAAAAAGCAAAAACACACCGCAACTTCCATCGCAATTTTTTTGAAAAACACCCGCAACATCAAACATTTTAGCCCGCAACAATCACAAAAAAGGCCCGCGAAATCCTGGGGGGACTGTTTATCATTGCTATTGTAGCATCTGTCTTTGAGCACATGACACTGAATGACATCCTTGTCTTATCACAGCATTTCCTGTGAAGTCTGTGTGTGTGTCAGTGTCATTTCAGCCATCTTGGCTTGGTGTTCTGACATACACCACATCACCTCAAGGGTAAAATCAATACATCGGCCTCGCAGTTCCTCTCCAATGCATTCTCACCCTAACGACGACGCCCACGCCAAAACTGCACGCGCTACTTTTTTGGCCGTACGTTGAATATTAAGGAAAGTCTCGAGTCGCTCTAAAACAGGTCACACAGCAGCATCTGTTCGCCTCGTCGTTGGCATGTGCGCTGCTCTGATCCCAGCTTTGAATTCACCCTGACACTTACCGCAATGTCTATACCCTATTTAAATTAGTCTCCATTCTAGTCACAGCAAGAAAACCATTACGTTTGGAAAAGCAAGGTGACTTTGGGCTCACAGGTAAAGATAACCCATTGGGTAAAACGTTAAAGAGGGAAAGGTAAGGAAGAAGACGATAGGACAGAAAGTGTGAGTGCTAATGGTTTTGTGGGTATTTAGAGAACTTCACCCCGTACTACGGAACAGCAGGAAGATTAGCTGAACGAACAAGATTTTAAGATGTAAAATGTCTGCCGTGTCTTTCTTGTTAGGAGAATGTCGGTATTATCTACTTGCATTGGGGTATTTTTGTTATCTTACACCTTATTGCTGTCAATCACAGCTGAGGACAGACAGACTTCAAGTTCTGGTCTCTATCAAGGTCAGGCCTAGCTCTGTGTCTTAGTCATACTCACTAATTCTCTACAGCACATTAGAGAGAAGTACATAAAATTCTCTTTTAAGTGTCTTCATGAATATTGTAAAATGTAATTCAAAGAAAATATGTCTTTCCACCTAAAGAGAAACACAACATCAACAGTGCACAGTGTGGTACCTAATTACACTATTACACTGTAGCCTTATATTAGTTTAGACTATGTCATATATAATTCAATCCTGCTGCTTTCTTGATCAAAGATTCCTATATTCTTTGTCATAATGTCAACTTTGATAAAGCAATATAAAAATACAAAATAAAAAAGTTTAAGATGGAAGGTTAGTAAATTACATTATATGCCCTCCAGGCATATGGGAGGTAAATTATATGCTGATTGATATGTTGTTTATTTGGGAGAAAGTGGCTTTTTATCCAAACATTAACCAGTTCACAAGCAGAGTGCATGTGATCAGAACGCATGCAAATTGCTGAGGGATATTTTAGAATTTCAGCAGGATTAAGGTGCTAATGAAGAGAAAATGTAATGAATCAAAATGGATTATCATAGACATGAAACCTTTAATGAACACTGAGGAAAGAGACGATTAAACATGCTTTTAAAAAGAAGACAGTGAAACTGAGGGTAAGTTCATAAGTCTGTGCATTTAGGGCCCATGAACGCGTTAGAAATCACTGCTACGGTTCAGAGTCTGGAATGGAAGAGTGGAATGGGTGTGCACTAGAAGAATGCAAGAAAACACCTCGCTTCCAAAAATATGCATGCCTAAAGCTCACAGGCAGTGCTCCTGTGTGGCCCCTACCTTTAGATTCTGGATGTGTGCGATCCTGTGAACGGTAATTTGGCTGTGTCTCAAACCCCTTTTTGAAAGTGTGATCTTACACTCCTGTAATATCTCATTAGATCTCACTGAACCATGCATCACTCTTTAAAGGTTAGCGCAAGCAAGAAGGAGAAGAAGTGGCCTTATCCGATCTGTTCGCTGTTCCTTTATTCTCCCCTCGCTCCTAAAAAATGGCCTCGCAGGTCTTTTTCTGTCTCTTCCCTCGTGCTTTTGTCTCAAGGTCTCAAGTGAAACTTGTCTGTGACTCGTCTCATCCGCGCAACGTCCGGCTGTCTGGCACGAGAGGGTTCTGCAGCGATCCACGCGTGCCAGATTACCGGAGCGCGGCTGAAGGAGCCCACGGCTGACTCTGCCATCCCATGAGCCTCTGGGCAGCGACGACAGAGAGGCAGGGCTGCTAATGCCAGATAAGCCGTCCAAGGGCAAGAACACTGCGCTGCTTTATTGCTGACAAAAACAAACGTGGAAACCATTGACAATGCTCACACTTATCTGTGTGTCTCTCCCCTCCCTATCTCTCTCCGCCCTCACGGTTTTGCATTTACCCCTCCCCCCCTCCCCCCAATTAGAATGAGTCACACAGATTGAAGCCTTTGTTAATTAATTTGCTTGAACGCTGAAAACAAATTAAATGTGCACTGCGCTCTGTAGAATGCGGGACAGATTTTAGAGGTGGCTGGTTACAAATGATCAGTCCAAGTGCATCTTGGTCATGTGGGTCGTGACCTTTAGCCTAAAGACACGAGGTGATTCACTTTCTAGATGTGCTTATTGCAGGGTGCCCCTGTGCCTTATATAGTGCACTGATGGTATATCGAAAGATGCTCCTGGGACTCTTAAGTCTTTTTAAATGAATTTTTTATGTTGGCTAATTTAATGCAATGAATTTATTAGTACTTTTATTTACTGAGTTATTTTTATTACTTCAATAAACTGATAGGTCTGTCTTCAAAGCATTTAACCTTCAGTCAGGCGGTTATTAGTAGCAGTGACGTACTGTTCACCTATTTATAACAATACCTAGGCATCACGTTTTTTGGTGTCACCCATGTGCCCATGTGTGTGTGTGTGTGTGTGTGTGAGTGTGTGTGTGTGTGTGTGTGTGTGTGTGTGTGTGTGTGTGTGTGTGTGTGTGTGTGTTTATGTGCCCTATGTACATGTGGATTGGAGGATGTGGCGGGGTGCCTTCATCAACACCTATTCCAGCAGATTCCTGCTCATTTTCTCTGGTTGTCCCGGGCTTTATTAAAGGTTGGCTCTGCTAAGTGCTAACATGAGTGTGTCAGCAGGAATTTGTGGAGGGGCACAGTGGAGATTATGAAGCCGTGTTTAAGTCGCCAAACTGCATGGAGGGACTGTGGAGTGGTGTGTGATGATACAGGAACACCGTTCTGAACAGAACCGCACACTCGCTTCTGCCTCAGTGTGTATGGATGGATGTGTGCCAGTAGATTTTCACTGTGCACAGTGGTGTGTGTGTGTGTGTGTGTGTGTGTTCACAGGCTGCATGTTGGTGCTAATAGGTTCAGAATGTGAAATTGCTGGGACAGGCCTGGTCAGCAGGGCGTGATCAATGTAGGCTGTGGGATAATGTGAGCACTATTGCCAACAATACATATGTACTGGTAAACACAGAGATATATACATGCAAGTACCCACACACACACACACACACACACACACACACACACACACACACACACACACACACAGAGGAGACCTTCTCTTGCTTTCACTTTCCATTTAGAACTTGGTGTGTGTGTGTGTGTGTGTGTGTGTGTGTGTGTGTGTGTGTGTGTGTGTGTGTGTGTGTGTGTGTGTGTGTGTGTACGTGCATGCATCTGTGTAAGAGTGCCTCTGGCCCATTTGTCTATTTTATCCTCTACACAGCATAGGCACTCATGTTTCTTTCATTTTATCTTTCCACACACACACACACACACACACACACACACACACACACACACACACACACACACACACACACACACACTCATCCCTATGCCATATCTCGCTCCGTTTGGCAGCGGGGCTTTTTCAGACAACTCCGCACGTCTCCTCCTGAAGCTGCAGATAAAGCCCCCAGGGCCAGCCGGGCCACAGCTGCTGGAGAGCAGGGCGACCCGGGCGCAGGTCACCCCCACCCCCACCCTGCCCGCTCACACCAGGCTCCGAGGGCCCAGGGCACCGGTTCAGCTGTGGCGCAGGGATAAAGGAAACGGGTCAGGGTGGCATTCACACGCCTGTGTGGAACTGCCAGTCACCTCCCTCAACCTGCTGCCTCTCACACCTTTTCTCTGCAGTTTGTTCTTTCTTTTTTCTTCCTTTCTTTCTCTCATATCTACTCCCCCCCCCCTTCCACACACACGTATACGTTCACACACTCATAAGCAAGAGTAGAATCTTTCAAAGGCACTGCGTGTGCTGTTTTACTCTTTCTGTGATGGATGGCAGGGCATCAATGCCCCTCCTGGGCAAAATCCAATTGCTGGTCTCCTTCCCCCCATCCCATCGCCACGGAGACAGGCTGAGTGAATGTTGGAGACCAAAGAGACGTCAGCCATTAGACTGAGCAGAATAACAGCGGCTTGCCGTGGCCAAACAATACAGCTTTATATTTAGAAACCTATCGGTGACAGCCTGGCCAGGCTCACCATCGAACTGACATTTAACAAACCTGAAGTCACAAAGCAGCACAGGTTGCCCACTCACACTGCTGATGAGCTGGGTCACGTCGCATGTTCACACAGTACGTTCATTTACCAAACAGGGGAAACACGGGAATACAGTCAGGCAGCATAAAAATGTAGATTGTACAACATACACTCAGACTCAGACACACACACACACACACACACACACACACACACACACACACACACACACTGATCACAAACTAAGCTTTGATGTTGACGCTTCTACTTCAGATTTAAACGTGGAGCTGCTGCGATGAAGCATGTGCTCCTCTTCACTGTAAGGTCCTAGCAGCGTGGCTGTCCTGGTCTCCTCTGTTAAACTGCTCCCTCACTCTAACTCTCTGGCCTCCCGTATGTCGTGTCTCTCCGACTCCTTCCCCGTTCACTCCTCCGTCCTTGTCTCTCCTCTCTTGAACTGTCCTCTCCTGCCTCCCTCCTTCCCTCCTGTCCACATCATTTGTATTCTGCTCAGCGGAGGAGGGAGAGTATCTTCCAGAACACAAGCGGAGGCGTTAGATCATGGCTGAGGGTAGAAATGGCAAATTAACAGCACTCTAATTAGACTCATTACAGAGGGCTAGAGGCACAGACTGAAAAGTCCTCCTCTCTAACACCACCCTCCACTTACTCTCTGTACTCACACTCATCCACCCACACACACACACACACACGCACACACATACACACACACTGATTCACAAATGTTCAGGTACGGAAAATCCACGAGGAAAATAATTCAGCTGATGTTATTTTTCCCTTCCTAATATTTTCCTAAGTAAATGTCTTTGAACTCAGTGGTTATCCTTGGAGCAGATCACACACACTTAGCTCAGTTTCCCTTAAAAACAGGAGTACTGCTCAAACACATGAGGAGGCCCCTCAGTAGGTGTCTGAACCGCAGCTACACGGTCTTCAGGATCCATTTAGAACGCATCGTATCTCTTAGTCAGAGATAATTCTGACAGTAGGAAGGAAAGTGAAGAGTGAAACTGTGGTAGTGTGAAACAGTGTGGGGAAATTCACCTCTGCCAACCAAGTATTTTTGGAAGCTTAGATATTTATTTTGGGGACATTTATAACTATACGTGTCAGAATGAATAGGGGTTTTTACTTTGTCTGTGAAGGCAGCTGGGATGGAGACTACTTGGTTCAAATGGGGATATGAGAAATGTTAGCAGACAAGCATATACATGCACCCCCCCCCCCCCCCCCCCCCCCCCCCCCATGGGGAGGGGTGGATGTGTATGCTTGTCTGCTAACATTTCTGTCTAATACCATTTCTGGGAAATGCCTGAGAAAGGAAGAAGATTATCGGTCAAAACTGAGCCACACTTTCCTTTATAGAGTACATTTGTAACACAGTATCAGTGTATCAGAGACTTTCAGTTTTCAGTTGTAAGCAGTGAACTGTAGACATAGAAGTCATGGGGGGAGGGGGGACACACACAAATATGTGAAAACACAAATGTGCTTGACTCTAGGTGACTGTGTCATTTGAATAGATGACTTTAATATGGATAGTGGAGATTTCACTTAAAACCCACAGCTAACCGAGCATAGAGAAGTGTTTTAGCAGGATGGCAGGGTCTGGAGAGGTGTTCTTCTGCAGACTGTGGGGGCTTGGGGGAGATTTTGTTGTCCTCAGTCTGAGTTTGAAATGTCAAAATGTTTCCCTGCCTGAAATGAATCTGGATGAGAATGACATGTTTTCACCCTGCCTCTGTTTTCAGTGAGCATAGCTCGAGTTGTCATTGCCGTAATCTTCAGATTGGTGTCACTCCTTTCAAAAACATTACCAGGAGTTTGGCATGCAGACAGAGTTCGTGGAGGTTGGCTTTACTGCAGTAAGCTTTAGGCCTATGTTGCTGTTCAAGAAGGCCATCAACTAATATGTAATTGTTTATATGAAAACTGTGTCTTCGTGGATTCACAGTTGGACTTCACAACTGGGATGTGGGATGGTCTAAGGCATTTAAAACAACTGTGCTAGAAAGAGGAAATTCTATTGTAATGTCCATCAAAATCCATGAGCTAATGTATAGCCAAATTAATACAGCTCCTTAATGTTAGAACAGCCTGCTCTGTCTGAGGTATAGCTTTCAGCTAGTCTAATGTATGGTTTAACCTGATAAATGAGCACAGCAGATTTGATACTTGATAGGGAATTCATTTTGGCCATCTATAAACATTAGAACTGGTTCTTCACTCTGGTTAGTGAGTACCTAAGCATTTACACTGTGAAATGTTATGAGGCAATACATATTATACTGTAAAAAACAACTGCAGCAAGAAAAAAAGATTGATAGAGAGAGGGAGAAAGGCGGGAAAAGAGAAAGAAAGCCCCATGCAGGATTTATTCAAATCACAAGGTTGGGATTTTTCCAAACCCCAAACCCCAAGGGAGGGATTTCTCCAAACCCCAAACCCCAAGGTAGGGATGCATGTCTTTAGACTTTGGAAGTCCAAAGTATCAAGCAGCTGTCTAGCTCTTCTTCCAGTCCTGTGTAGAGGTGTATCACATTAACATGTGGCATCCTTGTCCTGAAAATGCAAACGCCCACTGAGCTGTCACACCTTTGGGTCAGGAACTTAGAATTCAAGACCCATCTGCTGTCATCAGAGAACTCTGACATCCAGGACTCAGGCACTCAACAAAGCATATATCACAAGACTCACAAGCAGGGTAGAGTGAAACAGCACACACAGTACTACTGCTGGAGTGAAACTTCAAAAATCTCAAATTGATTTTAAATTAATGCAGCCAGGAGAGATTGGAAGGCAACCTAAGAGGCTAGCGCTGAATATGAACAGTGAATATGCCTCATCAACAAAATAAACAATGCGTTTATTCTAACAGCTCCCCTTTGACACCATCACACATGAGTAAACAGCTCAGTTTGTTTGAATTGTCATGTTTAGCTCCGCCTCCACCTGTCTATCTTTAGCCCCTCCTCTTTCTCCCTGTCACTGTTATGTTTTGGTTTGTCCATGTACTCATGCTTCAGTTTTCCCATGTGTTCTCCTGCCACGCCCCTGTCTTTTGTAACTCCGCCCCCTCATCATTGTTTCCAGCTGTGTCTTGTTTTGTTCCTCATTTATCATGTGTATTTAATCCCTGGCTGTGTTCGAAATAGACTACTACATACTGGATACTGCATACTGGACTCAGTATATACTGGATACTGCATACTGGTCCTCGTAGTAGTATGCAGTACAGTTTCCAGTATGCGACAAAAGCAAAGCATAATACGGGGTCACGTGATCGTAGCGTTGCATGATGGGATGCAGTACACCACGAAGATAGCTCTGTTTGCGTACTGGAATATTTTGCGGAAGTAGTAAGTCATCCGGGTATGTTTCGCATACTGGAAAATTTCATTTTGGTCACATACTGCATACGGTATACTGATTTGGGGCTCGATCAGTACGCCAGTAGTATGTAGTAGGCTATTTCATTTCTGTCTGGGGGGAAAAAGTAGCAAAACCAATGCCATGTGGTTAATATTGCTATCTGGAAAGATAATACATAAATCCCCAATATCAGCATTATTATTGTTAATGTACAAGGGGAAGAATGATTAGGTTTTGCTCCATCTGTGTTAGCCAAAAGGTGTATGTGTAGTAATATGCTTGGGCCACAAACATGTGATTAACATGTTCCAGCAAGAGGCACTGGAAAATATTGAGCTTCAGCTATTTGTGTTGTAAAAGTTACTGGTGCTAAACCAGAAAGCCAAAATAATATAAAATTGTGAACTGACTCACTATAATGCATATAGGGACATCGTATTGCACCTCTTAATGCTGTCCAGATACAGTTTTGATTGGAAAATATTCAACAATGATTTTTAACAATGATCCTGTGCCTTCAGTTTTAAAGGATCAACCCACTGCCCTGGCCCCTCTCACCACCCCGAGTTCTGTCCAGCTACGGCTGTATCTCCACAGCCCTGGAACTACTATTATTGACCATCAAGAAGTCTAGGACTCTTAAGAATAAGAATCACATAGAGAACACATGTAGATGAATACACACAAAGATGAGAATTATGTATCATTCCCATGACTTCTTTGTTTATGTATCTCCCTAATTATTGTTGTCATGGTGACTGGCGTCGGCTAGAAGAGTATGGGTTTTTTGTTCCATGTTAGATAAATTTCCTAACACACTAACACACTCCTGAAGACAAAACCTTGGTTTCATGGAGACATTGGCATCGACTGGACCTGATCACCACCGCTGTTTGTCCTCAACAATGTGCTGCTTACTTGAAGCTGTCACAGCTCTGATTATGGAATCACTCCATGGTGTGTGGTAAGACCAAAGAAAATCTATAACACCAAGCAGGAAAAGCGCACCCAACACCACCAAAATAGCTGAACCAAGTCTTCTCCCAGGATTTACGGACCAAATCTTCTAGTAAGACATAGCCCCATTTTTGGAGGAAAGGTGACAATTCATCCGTAGCACAGTAGCACAACCATATCTACTGGGAAGAAGGAGCAGAAAATTCAAGACCAGTTTGACTCCCAGTTGAATGAGATGGAAACTGTCACTGCTGCCAAAAGGGAAGTCTCATCAACTTCAGGAGTGGCGCATCCCGGAAAATTCTTCCATGCACTGAGAACAATAGAGAACAAAGCTCAACGTATAGGTAGGTGCTGCACAAATAACAACGAGCAAAATTTATGCCGGATAATTCAGCCCTGCACTGGTAACATGAAAGGGATGTATGAGGGAATGAATGAAGCATTCGAGCCCACTGGCCCCCAAAAATCACTCCGCTAAGGATGATGAAGTCATCAAGGACTGCGCCAAGCAGATGGGTAGGTGAGTACTATCAAAACCTGTGCTCCACTGAGAATGTGATTACTGATTCTGTCCTTGCCAGTATCCCACCCTGCCTGTCATGGAAGAACTGGATCTGCCATCGACAGCAGACAAACTCAGCAAGGCCATCGACTTGCTTGCTCGTGGGAAGGCTCCTGGCAGAGGTTGTGTTCCAGCAGACGTAAACCAGTCTGGAAAGCCTGTTTTACTGAGCCATCTTCACACACTGCCGTGTCAATGCTGGGAGGAGGGTTCAGTTCCTTACGATATGTGGGATATGAATATCATCACGCTGTACAAAAACAGTGACTGCAGCAACTACAGAGGAGTATCCCTGATCAGCCTCAAAGGCCAGATACCAAAGGTATTTACCTGAGAAGCTTTGAAGAGGCTGCACGTGCTAGAAGGATGTGTCTACTCCGAGTCCTAGTGTGGTTACAGACAGATTAACCACTGACATGATTCCTCCTCACTGAGAAGAACTGGGAGGAGAGGCAACCTTTCTATGTCACCTTCAACGTCACTAAGGCCTTCAACCTGGTCAGCCAAAGGTGATCTTTTTAGAGTCTTAAGGAAATGTCCACCAAAGTTGCTTAAAAATATACAGTGTACAGAGCCTGTGTACTGAACACTCATCTTTCCAGCAGAGCTAAGAGCTAAACAATCTATAGGCACTAGGAGTTCTGTCTCAACAGCCGTCGTCTGTGGTGCCTATGAATCCGGTGGATTGCCAAAGTGTGTTGTTCTGAATGTTGTTCTAAGAACGTAGTTTGTCCAATATGCCAAGCATGCTGGCAGTTCTCATCTTTGCTGGTTGGGTCACATCTGTCGAATACATGATGGGTGCATACCTAATGACATTATTGCTGGATAGCTAGATGCAGGGTTCAGGCCTACACGACGACCAATTCTGTGATGCAGTGATGCATGCAAGCGTGATCTAAAGCCCTCTGTCATCATATGTGGACAGAATTAGCTGTTAATTGCAGTACCTGGCAACAAGCTGTATGCACCGGTATCGCCATAGCCAAGGTGAGTCAAGTGCGAATGCAACTAGACAAAACACAGGAGGATTGCTCTCACAGACATCATGGAAAACGGCTGGTGAAAAATTGCTTTATTGCACATAAGCTCATGAATACCAGAAAATTCATGAAACAGTTGAAACATACTTTTTGCACGTGATTCAAATAGTCTTCTTTTATTTTGCATTCAATCCAGAATTTTCTTCCATCTAGCAGGGCTACAACCACAAAGGTCAAGGAAGCTTTGATTCAATCTCTGACTGGCTCATTGTGACACAAGATATGTAGGACTTCACCTGAACTCAAAGCTTCTGGCAATGTATCAATTCCTTCAGAATTGAGGTGATTACAATATGCCAAACGTTTATTTCAAGCCAAAAAGCCAGCATCCTAATAATGACACATTCCCACTATGGTTGAAATGGTCCTTTTATTGGATACTGTCCTACTGTATATCCACCCAAAAAGCTTTACATTCACTTACTGTTGGTGCAAACCTAGTTTTTTAGGTGTCTAACCACCTTGATGGCTGAAATAGACACACTTTGCTTTTGTGGAGTGTTTAATGTGGATATGCCAGTACACAGTCCCTCTCTGTTAGAACCATTATTAGTGTGCATTGTACGTTTCTACGGGAAAGCACACATTTCTTAACCTCAGCACTGCTAAGGACAGACATTTCTCGATGGACAAGTTAATATTTTAAGTCAGATACTATATCGCTTATGCTAACTTAGCCGCCCTCAGCTGCTCTAATTGTGACTGAAGTTTCTGGAATCTTATGATGAGCTGTCTGGAATAACTTCTGCTAATGGTTGACTGCTTCCTGTTAGACCTGTCTATGGGATTTGGACCACTGGGTCATCCTCCATTAGAACAGCAAATGGTGGCATGAACACTGATGCAAGTACTTGTGCTGACCCAGCCACCTCAGTGAATTGTGACATCCAACCCTGAGGCTGCTGTGCTGCACTACTGGCATTAGCCACTGGGGGCAGCGCTAGACTTCCCACGCTGAAAGGTCTTAACCAGTCTGCTGTTAGATATGTCCACTAGCAGGTCACCCTGACCATCTATGTTCTCTATTAGACATAATGTGATTTTGAGGATCTCAATTTTATTGTTGAGTAGTCACAGGAAATAAGAACATTATTTCAACATGTCTTTAGACATGGAGTGTTGGTCATATTTTTCTTCAACTCACTTTAGTACTGGCTATCTACTTAGTGCATCCTACTTCACCTTGACCAGGTTTGCCCATCATGCACAAAAGTTTTCCTTTTCTATTTCCTCAAAGTGGATGCTCTCTAGTTTGTGCATATTCTCTAGCACAGTTTCAAACTCCTCTAGGGATTTTAAACTCTTGCAATCCATTAAGTAGCCAATAGCCAATAAAGGTTCATGAAATGTAGGCCTATTTGGGAAAAGGTGCTTAAATGTAAGTTTTCATCAGAATTCATAAGTTTTCATCCCTCATAAAAGAGCTAATGTAAGAGGTACTCATTTCTACTAATCCCTCAAGATGCGTGCAGCTCAGGGTTTTCTCTACATTGGTAGCCCTCCTCACGTACACTAGCATCTCCCTGAGCCATTTTGTAGATGAACGAGTAATCTTAGCTTTATACATATTGGCACGCCTGGTAGTTTATGGGTTTCCATTACTACTGACTCTCATCACTCATTTGACACACATGTATGTAATGTCTGTATGTAATGTCACTAAAGCTGTCTTTTTTCATTTATGTAATATTGCTAAACTGAGACTTTCCTCATCAGTTTCAGAGAAATTGGTCGACACTTTTATCTCATCAAGATTGGATTACAGTAATGGTCTTCTAATTGGATCCTCTAAAAAGTCACTAAATAAACTCCAACTCATACATAATGCATAGCAGCCAGAGTCCTATCAAGGGCTAGAAAATCCGACTACATTAGCCCTGCACTTTCAGATCTGCACTGGCTCCCAGTTAAATTTCAGATCGATTTTTAAAATTCTCTGGTTGACATATGAAATGCTAAATGGTCTGGCCCCACGAACGTATTCCATACATACGTATAACCCGTCTTGTTTACTGCAGTCTCAGAATGCAGGGTTCCTCTTAGCAACCTAAAATTAGTTTTGTGAAAAGCGCTGTATGAATACAGTTTGACTTGATTTCATTCTGACTCGTTCTGCAAATCTGTTCAAATGGTGCAGCTATGCTCACACTGATGCTAAAAACGAAGGTGACTTTGTCTTATCTTAGAAGGTTCTAACGCCAAATTGTGCAGCCTGATTTGGAGTTTAGAAAGATCTGTAGACAACAATCTGTGTGAATGGTGATTGAATATTGTTGCCAAGAATTTTTCATTTGTTGCCACATGTTATTTAGTGATTTAGTAGTTACCAAACAATGTATGTTAAATAGTATAAACTAAACTAGGGCCTAATGAGGTCACCTGGGTCACTTGTATCTTTAGGTTGAAATGTGTACTTTTAGCTGGGGTATAATCACATCCCAAAGGATCACCAGTTTCTGTAAGAAGAAGCCTAGATTAAATTAGTATGTATTCATGTTGTGGTCACTAATTTATGTAAGAGGTTTTTCTTAATGTATTTACGTACCACTACTCACTTACCTGAAAGAAACAAATGAAATGGTTCTTTGCTTAGAGAGTACTTGAGAATTTAAATGAAGAAATTCTATCTAAAGTGCAGAGCATGTCACTAGACCAAGGTAACACGAGATTTATTAGCATAATACAAACCAATTAGCTACACAGTAGACATCAGGTCAGTTAAAAGAAAAAGGTAAAAAAAAAGTGAAGGCAGACAGTCTAGGTATGACTTAGTTCTCACAGCAAACGCAAGCATCTACGTAACAAGTACAGAAAAAGGCTTTAAATAGGTGATGCCTATTAGAGACAGGGTGTGTGTGTGATCAGTGAGACGCAGAGAAAGACCACGGGCAGGCGGGCAGAGACGCTGGGAGCTCAAGTGAAAGTGTTGGAAACACAACGCTGAGAGGAACATATTCTTTCACCACGTACTATTTATACCTCTATGTCACTCTGAGTTGCAGGTGATTCACGTTCCTCTGCCGTCCCTCTGTGAATGACGGGAATGACATAGAGTGATGAACTGAGTCAACATGCCTGTTCCTCAGCTCTGCTGTGTGGCCACAGAGCCACGCGTTTCTCCGTTCTGCTCAAAAACCACCATGAAACAGGGGCACGGGACGCGATCAAAAAGGCATAATCCTGCTCCAGAGCCTGGTGCTCTTAAGCACGGAGAGGTCTCCAGCGGAACAAATCTCTCATAATACTCCCCGTGGACATCTGTCTGGTTCTGAGGTTCAGCGAAGAGAGAGAAGCCCCATGCAGCATGCTCTATGCTGCCGCTGCCATCTGTGTCTGGTATTTAATCGTGCTGACCCCTAAAGGACATCTGGGTTAGGATTATTGTGACAAAGTCATTTTGCTGACAGGATGTCTAAAAGGTCTGGTATTTGTAAGCGGGACCTTAGTCAGAGAGGTCTGGCATCCACACTGTTTACTTGTCAAAGTGTTTTCCAGAACGGTTTCTATGGTCCAGTCATAACAATTACTGTTATTTGTTCCATTATCAAACTGCATTACTGAGGTCACACCAGCAGAAAATAGATTTCACGCATGGCATGTCTGGATTTTCTTCATAATACACATTTGTCTTTTTGGCTGTGCCTGCAGTTTTTTAAAAGCACTAACCGTTTAGCTATATATTTTCTATGATATCAAAATAATATGTTGCATTCAAAGTGAAGCAGCATGCTGGAAAATTGGAACACTATGTACATACAAATCAAACAGATTCCACATTGCTGTAAGTGACCTTGGAAAACTGACACCTGTACAAAGAGCACCTACACCTATCCTGCACCTCACACCACCTATCCTGTACCTCATATCACCTATCCTTTACCTCACTTCACCTACCCTGCACCTCACACTACCTATCCTATACCTCACACCACCTATCCTGCACCTCACTGCACCTTTCCTGTACCTCACTCCACCTATCCTGCACTCATATACCTCACTGCACCAATCCTGTACCTCACTGCACCTATCCTGTACCTCACTGCACCTATCCTGCACCTCACTGCCCCTATCCTGTACCACACTGCACCTACCCTATACCTCACTCCACCTATCCTGTACTCATATACCTCACACCACCTATCCTGTACCTCACTGCACCTATCCTGCACCTCACTGCCCCTATCCTGTACCTCACTGCACCTATCCTGTACCTCACTGCACCTATCCTGTACCACACTGCACCTAACCTGTACCTCACTGCACCTATCCTGCACCTCACTGCCCCTATCCTGTACCACACTGCACCTATCCTGTACCTCACTGCCCCTATCCTATACCACACTGCACCTATCCTGTACCTCACTGCACCCATCCTGTACCTCACTGCACCTATCGTGTACCTCACTGCACCTATCCTGCACCTCACCGCCCCTATCCTGTACCACACTGCACCTATCCTGTACCTCACTGCACCTATCCTACACCTCACTGCACCTATCATGTACCTCGCTGCACCTATCCTGTACCACACTCCACCTATCCTGTACCTCACTGCAACTATCCTGTACCACACTGCACCTATCCTGCACCTCACTGCATCTATCCTGTACCTCACTTCACCTATCCTATACCTCACACCACCTATCCTGCAACTCACTGCACCTTTCCTGTACCTCACTCCACCTATCCTGTACTCATATACCTCACACCACCTATCCTGTACCTCACTGCACTTATCCTGCACCTCAATGCACCTATCCTGCACCTCACTGCACCTATCCTGCACCTCACCGCCCCTATCCTGTACCACACTGCACCTATCCTGTACCACACTCCACCTATCCTGTACCTCACTGCACCTATCCTGTACCTCACTGCACCTTTCCTGTACCTCACTCCACCTATCCTGTACTCATATACCTCACACCTCCTATCCTGTACCTCACTGCACCTATCCTGCACCTCAGTGCACCTATCCTGCACCTCACTGCCCCTATCCTGTACCACACTGCCCCTATCCTGTACCTCACTGCACCTATCCTGTACCTCACTGCACCTATCCTGCACCTCACTGCACCTACCCTGCACCTCAGTGCACCTATCCTGCACCTCACTGCACCTTTCCTGTACCTCACTCCACCTATCCTGTACTCATATACCTCACACCACCTATCCTGTACCTCACTGCACCTATTCTGCACCTCACCGCCCCTATCCTGTACCACACTGCACCTATCCTGTACCTCACTGCACCTATCCTACACCTCACTGCACCTATCATGTACCTCGCTGCACCTATCCTGTACCACACTCCACCTATCCTGTACCTCACTGCAACTATCCTGTACGACACTGCACCTATCCTGCACCTCACTGCATCTATCCTGTACCTCACTTCACCTATCCTATACCTCACACCACCTATCCTGCAACTCACTGCACCTTTCCTGTACCTCACTCCACCTATCCTGTACTCATATACCTCACACCACCTATCCTGTACCTCACTGCACTTATCCTGCACCTCAATGCACCTATCCTGCACCTCACTGCACCTATCCTGCACCTCACCGCCCCTATCCTGTACCACACTGCACCTATCCTGTACCACACTCCACCTATCCTGTACCTCACTGCACCTATCCTGTACCTCACTGCACCTTTCCTGTACCTCACTCCACCTATCCTGTACTCATATACCTTACACCTCCTATCCTGTACCTCACTGCACCTATCCTGCACCTCAGTGCACCTATCCTGCACCTCACTGCCCCTATCCTGTACCACACTGTCCCTATCCTGTACCTCACTGCACCTATCCTGTACCTCACTGCCCCTATCCTGTACCACACTGCACCTATCCTGTACCTCACTGCACCTATCCTGCACCTCACTGCACCTACCCTGCACCTCAGTGCACCTATCCTGCACCTCACTGCACCTTTCCTGTACCTCACTCCACCTATCCTGTACTCATATACCTCACACCACCTATCCTGTACCTCACTGCACCTATCCTGCACCTCACTGCCCCTATCCTGTACCACACTGCACCTAACCTGTACCTCACTGCACCTATCATGTACCTCACACCACCTATCCTGTACCTCGCTGCACCTATCCTGTACCACACTGCACCTATCCTGTACTACACTGCACCTATCCTGTACCTCACTGCACCTATGCATCTCAGAGACAATACACATCTCCATCCAGCAAGCGTCACAACCAGTGGTGTAATCCTAAAAAAGTAAGTGAGGGGTCGACTTGGGTGTGGCGGGATGGCGAGTGTAAGTTGTTAAGCGGGGGATGGGGGGTGGGGTGTCAAGTGTAAGTTGTTGAGCCGGGGGGGGGGGGGGGGGGGGGGGTGGCGAGTGTGAGTTGTTGAACACAAATTAAGTATTATATCGCAATTGATCGATCGCCAGTGGTTGGCGAATTACTAACGCGTCAAGTATAAACCTAGCTTTAGACATAACAGTCTCAGCAAGAGCACCACCTGTTCAAATAAGTGGGGGGACGGAGTCAAAAATATATTAACAAAAAAATATATTTTTAACACCTGTGTCCCCCCCCCCACTACACCCCTGGCCACAACACACAATATGCAGCACCGGCAGCCAAACCATATGACACTGACTAACACAGACTATACACAGCAATAGGGTGGAGTAGAGACTTAGTGGAGCATAAACACCATATTGCACTGGCTCATAGCAATATAGTCTATGGTATGACCACCAATGAGTTCGTACTAAAAATAAAATTATGCTGTCCTTAATTCTGTAATCTAAAAATATACGCCCACTGCTAGTATCATCTCATTGACATGCTCTGATGCTTGCAGCTGCACGGCAGACACGGCCAACACCGAAACCCGAAGTGTTACCGGAGCAGACCGAGCAGAGCGTGAGAGAGACAGCAGGGAGAGGAAGAGCATGAGGAAGAGCACTCAATAAACATGTAACCTTACAGTCGAGGTCAACCAGCACTCCACCATCCATTACCCAGGCCCATTCCTGGCTAATGAGTCCTGTTTAGTCACAGCTTGTGCTGACCCACACGGCCGTGGACATGATGCTGTAGCACCCAGCGTTGGGCCCGTTGGTGTGAAGGCTGAGGAAGGGTGGACCACAGGATTAATGTTCACTGTAAGCAAATGGTTACTGGTTTTAGTAGGTAGCCGGGCATGACGTCGGAATGTTTGGAGAGAAAAAAAGAAAACAAAGGTGTGATTAGCTGATTTTATGCTTCACTTACGAGTTCATTTTCTGTGTTTTTATGAATTTTTGAAACATTTTCCAGGTCCAGTCCAAATATGCCTACTAAGAGAGTCTAAAATGTGAACAAGCTTTGTGATGTCTGATAAAAGCAGGAAGTAAATCATAGTAATATGCTATTATCGTGTGTTTCGGGGCTTTCAATTTTGGTCCTTGTGGTCCGAATAAGCACATACACCATGAACATTCACTACCCAATAAGGAATGTATATGTGTTTAGGTAGGCTTGCAGTGTTATTGGTAATGACATAGAAAAACAAAGCACTAATAATATAGCAAAAATAATGAACCTAGTAATCTAAGAATACATTGATTTACATACCAACGCATACTGTAGCTATTAACACAGGAACACATATATTTGTTGATGAAATCGATGATATAGGACCACAGATTAGGAAGGTGTAAATGGCAGATGTCTTTCTGGAGCACGAGGGCTGAGGCTGATGATTCTGTGATGAGCGTTCAGAAAAAAAACACAATTTTATTAATGCAGAGTGATGAACCGAATACACCTACACTCTAACAAAGACAAGCATGGGACATAACCTTAACACACATTATATACTTGAAATGAATGAGATTCAAGTGTTGATGAGATGAGCCACAGGTGAGACTGCTGAACACACACATTGGCCCACACCCAATGGAAATACATACATGGGCATAGCTAGACGTAGACTACACATACACATGCCCAAGAGGCCCGGGGCTGTACCACGACACTTTCATTTCTGATTACCCTGGAAGCATGTCTAGAATCATGACTAGGGTAGTTATTTTATGATCTCTTAGCAGTAACTCACTTAAAATTGCTGACATTCTTTTATAGAATTCACCTGGGATGCTTCCGCATGTTTAAGCAGAGGGTGGTCTCAGAAACGGACCACTCCATTTGACTCCCAACCAGTAAACGACATGCACTATCCTCATTCTATCTAATAGTCATTGTCACCTTAGATCTGCTATGATGCAGTAAAAACAGAGTGTGCTCTCGGAGTGGCTTGGCTGTTTATCAGCCCATTCTTGTGGTGAATGTCATCGATTCTCCACTAGCAGATTGATGATATTTACTCTTGGAAATGAATGTGAGGAAACCGAAGAAAAACACAAATGCAATTCACCTGCAAATAAAGAACAGCATTACCGGCCCAGGTTTACTGGGTCTTGCCATATGTCTCTAGGCAAATATCGATCTCTAACCTATCACAGCAAGTACTGCCTCTCTCTTGAGTCTCACGCGTCCCTTTTGAATCAAGGTATTATTTATCTCAGCAGCAGTTCTTCTTTCATCTCCCAGTTTCACGCTCTATCTATTAGCGAGACCTTGTCTGATATTTAGTCCAGGTGTAATCTGATACACGCTGGGGCGTCTCACCACCCACTGGATTAATCTACAGGGGCTAACCAAGGCCGGCCAAAGGAGAGGGGGACTCATTGATTTTGCGATGCCTCTCACACCACTGTCCTGTCATCCCCAAGCATGACAGCGTTGCATGAATATTCAAACCAGAACCTCAAAGGTTTGTTTAGGTTCACTCCCGATCCTGTCAGGCAAGCGAGCTGGAAACACGACTGAGAGAAGAGCCAATCAGAAAGAACATACTAGTGTGTGAGATTTAGATTACTTTTTAGGAGTTTATTTTAACTCAATATGTATTTATTCAGATGCTGTGGAACATTTCTTTTGTTGGCAAATTGGAAACAATTTGGAAACATATTCCATTCCAGCAGCAGCATGGAGAACAATGTGCCTTTGTTTTATTCACTCCACCATCTGACATTTGGGCCAACAGGCCTGACAAAGAAAGAGGAGACCATGCAAAGATTTCCTCTGTCTAGGTGGGCTGTGCCTTTTGTATCCAACTGGCTCTTGGTTGGTAGATTGGTAAGGACCCAACAATGCTGGACAGATTTTAATAAAGCCTAGCACAAGATGTCCAATTACCTTAGGGGAAAACGTTGTTGTTAATACAATGCAAAACTGCCTCAGAGGTACAGTTTGGGTCATTTTGCTTATCACAGGTCCCACTGATTTCATCTTTAATCAGACGTCATTGGAATATTAAAATGTGGAAGTGAAAGGAATGATAACAATATAGTCTGATAATATGATAATAATGACAGCCTGGTAATTTTGATTTGATACACATTTATTGAAACATTTTCCTCTTTTTGAAAAACTTACAGTTGTACTGAAAGAGATAAATAATCAGCAGTACTACATATTACACATGCTAAATGTGCATTAGATATGGAAACTATGCATTAGACATGTTAACTACGTATTATTTACATGTGAAATCACCAGTGAACTCACTGCCACCTGAACCATCCATACTAATACGTATTTGCTTATCTATCACGACAATATTCTTATAAGTAGTCATTTTAATGTTTATATTCATAATGGGGAGAAAAGGTATTGAGCTTTTACTTTTAAACACACTACAGTCTGTCCAGTATATTTGAGTGACTAAAATACCTGACTGCATGGCCAACTGACTTGTGTGCTCATATCATGCCCATTTCTCTGGATGTGTTCCTGTCCTGATGAGCATCAAAGGGAAGATGGAGAAGGTAAAATTAAATAGGGAGCTTCAGGTAATTACCTGCTTTGACTTTCTCCAGTTTCATCAAATCATGGTTAACAATGCACGTTTATGGCTCACCTGTATGTGTCTTGGTCCTTGTAACTGGTCACACTTGTATATTCCCCAACTTGCATTTCATGTTCAGCACCATTTCAAAATACAATTCTGACAGTTTAGTTATCGGTTTGTTATATCCACACCTGCAGGAAGAAAGCATATTTTCACATTGCCCAAGCCACAGTCTTAATAAAGTAGTAGTGACAGTAAAAAATAATGTTATCTGAGAATAAATGCTGATGAAAATAATTCCATGTAGTTTTTAAACTTCTAGGTTTGGTACTGTGCCATACAAGCCATACAGAAGCATTATACGATCTACCATATCATACTGAAGAATTACACTTGTGAATTGTTTTGAAAGCTAATCATCATTCCGGTTCTGTCATAAGTTTCAGTAAACTAGAACACAATATACTAATATTCTCTCCAGTAAGCCCCAGGTTTTTCTATGTAGTACACTTTTATATTCAGTATATACTTTCTCAGTGCTATAGACTATACAGTATGTATACATAGCACTCTAAAATGTGAGCATTCTAAAAATGTTATATTCAACTATGGTATGGTATTTTGGTATGGTAATGGTATTTTCAAGAAATAAATGAACATTTTGAAGCTATTCTTTGCCCATTTGACCTTTTATATTCACACTGATACTGTCACTATGACTATCTTTAACCTAACAAACTAGTAACGAATTAGGCCCTTTCACTGCAGGTGGCTTGGTATTTTTATATTTTCCTGAACTACTGTAAATTAACACGACAAACTACAAACCACAAAAACACGCTACATCAGAATGATGGTTTGTCCAAGAACGAAAAAGCATGCTTTAGCATCATTTGACAGAAACTCTTTCTGTTTTCGAGACCTTGCGTTCTTTCCAGGTTTAGCTGGTTTCTTTCATTTGGGCTTCACTAACACGGTAAATTGACAGACGTACTCCATCTGTTCTTCATCCCTTATGAAAATCTCTGAAAAACTCAGGAGCCTTTGATGTTTGCATTTATTTATTTCAATTTTATTGTATTAAATAGATAAAGTGTTTTTGCAATGGATGAGAAATTATATACCCTGGGAAAAAAAAGAAATATCATTATTATCAAAATAACTTTAATTAAATATTATGTTTAACAATTAGTTCACTACGTTTGGATCAAATTAACACCATACAGTAATGTGCCTATTCCATCCTAGCCCAATTAGAGGTGAGCACTTTCATCCCTGGATGACATTTGAATGTTAGGGAACGCTGATTTGCTTTTGTTAGTTGTTTGTTCAGTAAGAGTCGAAACTCACATTTAGTACGAGTGGTGCAGGAGATATTGATATTTGCCTTGTTCTCAGTAAAGCTTGTGAAGTATTTGTGAGGTATAGTGCTAGCATAAAAATTGCATCCTTACTTGTTCTATTCCATTTGAAGCAAAAAAGGTTTCTAGTTTTGTTATTCTTTATAATGAAAAATTAAAAACCCACAGAACCTTTGATGAAAATGTGGAGTGAAATTCTGTGCATCCAACACACAATTTCATATCTGTGCAAACACATCAGTCTTTCTAAAAGTAATGTCATCTTGACTTCAGAGTCAAGTGCCTTGTTTCTCAACTCCCTTCTCCCTACCTGCATTTTACAATTAGTTCATGGTCCAACATTTTGTTGATGGTCCGACACCATTAACTTTCTGTAAAGATGATTTAAAATGTAGAGAGATGCTGTGGGTAATCAGCACACATATTGCGCCACTGTGCCAACACAATCTCAGGTTGCGTTCTGTTCACACACTGAAAATGGGGAAACTACTGGAAAACTGTATAATAAGACAAAGTCAAGATGGAACAGGTAAAGCAGTGTCATCAAGGGGAGGCAGGACATTTCACATGGATGTTGTCACTCGGGGTGATTGTAAAACTAGCACCACTAGCACTGTAAGCTAGCACCACAGCCTTCACATCCGATACACAGAAAGTCTCCCAAATCCTCCTGCACGTGTGCCTTGTCTTCTCCCGTGCTTGTCCTCATCCCGAGACTGGTTGTCCCCTGGGACATCGTGTGACGAATGTGACACGGCTGGCTGTGAGGTGGGTCAGGACACATGGAGGACCATCCCATCACTCACGGAGAGGCTACAATTTGCTGCTAGCGACATGCTAACAAGACCCCAGAGACAGCCACAGCAAGGCCCATGACGCTGCCTTCGCTGACAGAGGGGTAATTAGCCACTTGGAGAGAAGATTAAGCTGGTAATACAAAACCATTCATTCCAACACTTCACTGGCAAATAAGTTTCCCTTTTTTTAACTAGTCCATCAATCATTGATGGGTTTAGCTAATCACAGCCTGCTGGATATGTCTTGGCCAATGTGATTAGAACTACCATGGGGAAATTGAAAATGTCCACTGAGCTTAACAGTGTTATTGTGAGTGACATATACCACAGCTGCGTGTCGCTTGTTTTAAGGTACACACTGTGGATTTTAATATTATATTTGGCATGTTAATAAAGTCACTGTGGATTAATCAAAAAGCATTGAACAGGCCTCGTGAGACTGTCAGTGTCACAACTGATGTTACTTCAAAGACAGCTACGTCCCAGTGAGTGGAGATTAAACAGAAGTGTAAAGTTGGAGTTAATAGGACGATCTTTCAGACATTCCTGCAATGTAAACATATCTTCTGTCCCGTTATCATTGACAGACAAGCAGTGAACAAGGCTTCTGTAACCCTGTTCTTCATCAACTTCTTTTTCCTTTCCTACCCCAGCATAAGACACACACACACACACACACACACACACACACACACATGCCTCCTCACCATTACATCTCCCTCACAACATCTCTAGGTGACATGTTCCTCATTGGGGGTGCAAGCCAGCGAGTCCCTCGTGGCTGTGTTTCCAAATTCGCCTTGGTTTCGGGACCGGCTGTGAAGCAGGAGACTCAATGAACACCAGCAGCAGTAGCTCTGTTCTTCCTCATTACTCATCCTCAGCCTCTCGCTCACCTTCTCTCGTCGAACTGCTCACTCTGCCGTGTTCCATAAAAAGCAAATTAGGCCCCACATAGCCCAATCACTCAGACAGCAGCCTTTTGCACCACACCAGAGAGGGAACACAGGGGAGATTACATTAAGCTATGCGACTCTTCATTGGAAATGGCTCATGTAGGACACAAGTGCAAGGCAGCACTTATGCGCTGTGCATATGAAACCAACCACTCCACATCCAAACTTTTACCCTTGATTAACTAACCACGGCCTCGTGTTAGACAAATCTGCTGAAAGTTGACTGGAGTTTAAACGATCAATCAGTTAATGAGTTAATCAGTTAATAGATTGAATTGTGCGCACTCTCATATTCAGGTGGTGGTTTTTTCAGTCTTTTTTATTTTTTATTTTTTAACAAAGTGGCCTATCTTAACTTAGCAGTTGATTCAACTGGATTTTTGAATGAATCTCACTGGAGGCTATGTACATATGGTAGACTGACTGGGACTCTGCAGTAATGTGTAATGGATGATTATGTTAGACTTCATACAGATTCGGGAGCTGTAGGCTGAGCTCAATGAGAATAAAGCATGCTGTCATGTGCTAATGGGCTTTTTTTTTCTACGCTGGAACGCTAGAACACAGAGGACGCTTCACCTTTTTTTCCTGAGCTCTGTTCTTCTGAAAGGGAAGAGGAGAAACAGGACAAGAGAGGGGAGAGAGATATCTGTAACTGCGCGGAATGGTGAAATTTTTATGAAGAAATCATTGTGTGCTGTGCGCCCTGCTCTCTGGCGCCGTGCCCGTCGTGCTCCATCTGCCGGAGGTCCTTGCCTTTCTAGCGGGGCTTCAGAGGCACGCGGACATGCCACTCCATTATTCATGTCCTAGTGCTGTGCATCAGGGTGGGGTCGAGCATGAGATAGAGGAAAATCCCCACCACCTCTCAACCCCAACATGCCCACAACCCCCCCCCACACACACACACACACCAGCACCACAAACACCACCACAACCTTCCACGTAATGGAGATGTTTGAAACACGCGCAGCGTTCTCGGGAATGAGAGCGTTAGGTATCCCCAGGGAAGGGAACCCGCACCTGCTCTTACGAAACGCGCTGGGACTCGCAGCTGTAATTGGCCGTGCAGCGGACAACAGACTGGGAGGAGTGACAGATGCTTATTTCAGAGCTGCATGTCAATTTCGCAAACACAAGAGGTCCTCGTGCTGCTAAGGTAGCCTGTCAATCTCACGCTTAATGTGCAGAGGAGAGGCAGAGAGTGACAGGCAGGAGGACGTCTAGAAGGTGATAGAAGTATGGGAGAAACTTCTGCAATGCTTCATAATGCACCAGTTATTGTTCCATAACATGAATAACAAACTATGTGTATGTCTGATGGGGGGGGGGGGGGTTTACGTGTTAGGTGGAGGCAGTGTAAGCCGCTGCAGTAGTTCAGTAGAGCATCTCAGCAGGTTACTGTTTCTACCTCCTCCTCGTCTTCTCAGACCGCGCGGTTCCTCTCCGTCTACACTGATCCAGCAGGCAGAATGTCTGTTTCCATAGCAAACACCATAGCACCGAGCTCTCGTCACATGTAAACATCAGTTCATCATCTGTGTTTACACACATCTGGCCTCGGGGCGTAGCAGTCTGGGTAACCTTCTGCAGTTTGGTTTTTTTTTGTGAGAATTTGGACTCATGGAATCGGGGTAGACACATATAGACATATAGAGAGAGTGTCCCAGAGTATGGCAGTGTGTGTGTGAATGAGTGACAGAGGGAGAGTGAATGAGTGAGACAGAGAGGGAAAGAGCTGTAAAAGTGTGTGAACTTGGCCGAG